>NC_092159.1:9155787-9168287 GCF_045791955.1 Oncorhynchus clarkii lewisi
TTCTGTCGGGTTCACTATTAGTTTGCTGTTCTGTCAGGTCCACTATTAGTTTGCTGTTCTGTCAGGTTCACTAATAGTTTGCTGTTCTGTCGGGTTCACTATTAGTTTGCTGTTCTGTCGGGTTCACTATTAGTTTGCTGTTCTGTCGGGTTCACTATTAGTTTGCTGTTCTGTCGGGTTCACTATTAGTTTGCTGTTCTGTCGGGTTCACTATTAGTTTGCTGTTCTGTCGGGTTCACTATTAGTTTGCTGTTCTGTCGGGTTCACTATTAGTTTGCTGTTCTGTCAGGTCCACTATTAGTTTGCTGTTCTGTCGGGTTCACTATTAGTTTGCTGTTCTGTCAGGTTCACTAATAGTTTGCTGTTCTGTCGGGTTCACTATTAGTTTGCTGTTCTGTCGGGTTCACTATTAGTTTGCTGTTCTGTCGGGTTCACTATTAGTTTGCTGTTCTGTCGGGTTCACTATTAGTTTGCTGTTCTGTCGGGTTCACTATTAGTTTGCTGTTCTGTCGGGTTCACTATTAGTTTGCTGTTCTGTCGGGTTCACTATTAGTTTGCTGTTCTGTCGGGTTCACTATTAGTTTGCTGTTCTGTCGGGTGCACTATTAGTTTGCTGTTCTGTCGGGTTCACTATTAGTTTGCTGTTCTGTCGGGTTCACTATTAGTTTGCTGTTCTGTCGGGTTCACTATTAGTTTGCTGTTCTGTCGGGTTCACTATTAGTTTGCTGTTCTGTCGGGTGCACTATTAGTTTGCTGTTCTGTCGGGTCCACTATTAGTTTGCTGTTCTGTCAGGTCCACTATTAGTTTGCTGTTCTGTCGGGTTCACTATTAGTTTGCTGTTCTGTCAGGTCCACTATTAGTTTGCTGTTCTGTCAGGTTCACTAATAGTTTGCTGTTCTGTCGGGTTCACTATTAGTTTGCTGTTCTGTCGGGTTCACTATTAGTTTGCTGTTCTGTCGGGTTCACTATTAGTTTGCTGTTCTGTCGGGTTCACTATTAGTTTGCTGTTCTGTCGGGTTCACTATTAGTTTGCTGTTCTGTCGGGTTCACTATTAGTTTGCTGTTCTGTCGGGTTCACTATTAGTTTGCTGTTCTGTCAGGTCCACTATTAGTTTGCTGTTCTGTCGGGTTCACTATTAGTTTGCTGTTCTGTCAGGTTCACTAATAGTTTGCTGTTCTGTCGGGTTCACTATTAGTTTGCTGTTCTGTCGGGTTCACTATTAGTTTGCTGTTCTGTCGGGTTCACTAATAGTTTGCTGTTCTGTCGGGTTCACTATTAGTTTGCTGTTCTGTCGGGTTCACTATTAGTTTGCTGTTCTGTCGGGTTCACTATTAGTTTGCTGTTCTGTCGGGTTCACTATTAGTTTGCTGTTCTGTCGGGTTCACTATTAGTTTGCTGTTCTGTCGGGTTCACTATTAGTTTGCTGTTCTGTCGGGTGCACTATTAGTTTGCTGTTCTGTCGGGTTCACTATTAGTTTGCTGTTCTGTCGGGTTCACTATTAGTTTGCTGTTCTGTCGGGTCCACTATTAGTTTGCTGTTCTGTCGGGTTCACTATTAGTTTGCTGTTCTGTCGGGTTCACTATTAGTTTGCTGTTCTGTCGGGTTCACTATTAGTTTGTTGTTCTGTCAGGTCAAATCCAGGCAGATTGTTCCAAACTAGAACGATGCTGCTTTCCACTTTTCTTCTTAATTCTAATCATTCTATTTCTAGGATTCCAAGTGTTTTGATCTTTATTACACGTCAAATCACAATTATTTTGTTGCCCGCATCATGCAACTCTACTCACTCTCTCTCTCTCTCTCTCTCTCTCTCTCTCTCTCTCTCTCTCCCCTTCCTCTCTCTCTCTCTCTCTCCCCTCCCTCTCTCTCTCCTCTCTCACTCTCTCTCTCCCCTCCCTCTCTCTCTCTCTGTCTCCCCCCCTCTCTTTCCTCCCCTACTCACTCTCTCTCTCTCTCTCTGTCTCGCTCTCTCCCTCTCTCTCTCTCTCACTCTCTCTCTCTCTGTCTCGCTCTCTGTCTCGCTCTCTCCCTACTCTCTCCCTCTCTCTCTCTCTCTCTCTCTCCCTCTCTCTCTCCCCCTCTCTCTCTCTCCTTCTCTCTCTCCCCCCCTCTCTCTCTCCCCCTCTCTCTCTCCTCCCCCTCTCTCCCTCTCTCTGTCTCTCGCCCTCTCTCTCTCTCTCTCTCTCTCTCTCTCTCTCCCCCCCTCTCTTTCTCACCCTCTATCCCCCCCCCCCCTCTCTCTCTAGGTTCGCTCCATCAGTCTGAATGTGAGGAAGAATGTGTCTCTGAACACACTGAGTCAGGACCTCCTGCTCAAAGAGTTCTCCACCATCTCCTGAGAGACACATGTATAGTCCTCACCCCCCCTGACCCTATCTGACTACACACACACTCCTCTATCTGACTACACACACACCCCTCCCTCCTCACCCATCCACACACCCCCCTCTCAAAGAGTTCTCCACCATCTCCGGAGAGGGAGCGGCACACATCTCTCCCCACTGACTCACCTCTCTCTCTCCCCACCTGCCCTACACACACCACTCCTCCACTGCCTCACCTCTCTCTCTCCCCACCTGCCCTACACACACCACTCCTCCACTGACCAAGCCCCCCACCTGCCCTACACACACCACTCCTCCACTGACCAAGCCCCCCACCTGCCCTACACACACCACTCCTCCACTGCCTCACCTCTCTCTCTCCCCACCTGGCCTACACACACCACTCCTCCACTGCCTCACCTCTCTCTCTCCCCACCTGCCCTACACACAACACTCCTCCACTGACCAAGCCCCCCACCCCATGTTTGAGGAAATGATGCCAACTCCTCCAGATACTGACGGACACCCCGGTCAACTGATCCCCACCACACACCATACTACTCTGGGGTTGATCTGGCTGACTGTTGGGGTTTGTCTGGAAGTCTGTACTATACAGTGTGAGTGGTTTCTGTCTTAAGAGATGTGTGTGTGAGTGGTTTCTGTCTAAAGTGGTTTCTGTCTAAAGAGATGTGTGTGTGAGTGGTTTCTGTCTAAAGTGGTTTCTGTCTAAAGAGATGTGTGTGTGTGTGAGCGCTATTACTACATTGTGTTTGTGTGTGTGTGTATATTGGCAGGACTGTTACCAGACTGATCCATGCAAATATCCAATCTCCTTCCCAAATTGCACCCTATTCCCTATATAGTGTACTACGTCTGGTAGTGCACTATAACTTTTGGTAGTGCCCTATAGAGGGAATAGGGTGCCGTAACATCTGTTGTTAAACTGATCATTGGATTGAATCATTTTTCTTCTTTTGTTTTTGTTGTTGATAAAAAAACCTTTTAGTTCTAAAAATGTACATTTGGCTGTTTGTTTTCTCTGCTCTGTTGGTTGGCCTTCCGTTACTAGGCAACCGATCCATCCATGTCGTTTGACATGAACGAACGATCCGAGACAACCTGAGCTTGATGAATCAGACGTGGAATTTATTTTTCTCTCGGATTCAGAAAAAATAAGAAAATGAAAGAAATACAGACAAAAACAAGCAAAGGTGTTTCCTGTTTCCTGTTTCCTGGTGACTGAATGTTTATGTGGGAGCTAAAACCTTTTTACTTTCTTCACGTTTTGAATACATCCTATTTTTCTCTCTTTTTATCTTGAGAATACATTGACCCTAACCTCATACGACCATCCTGATATCACACGCTTACAATCTGTTTTGCTACACGGATGAAATGAAGTGAGACCAACTGAGAGCTCAGCGGTCAGGATGGTCGTCTGAGGCTACATTCACACAGCCGATGAGGACAGTATGGCAGACATTTTGAGAAGTGGCTACATACGTAGGCTACGTTTACAAGCTCGCTGTGTTCTCAACCGTGGTGACGTCCAGCATTAACAGACTCATGGAGCCGGGGTGAAGTTTCCCCTAAATGCTGATCCTGGGGCAGCTTAGCATTTTCCCCACTAACGGTTAAGGTTATGATTGAGGGAGGGCAAGCTGATCCTAGATCTGTACCTAGGGGAAACTTCACCCCGGCGCTAGTTGATCTTTAAGGTCGCAAAAGCTGTTTTCGGGTAACGTTGCACAACATTTGTGATCTTGAACAAAGCCCTGCACAAGAGATTTCTCTGAGGACCCTCGTATTAAAGATGGATAAACAAACAAATTATGCAACGTTCTCTTTTCTCTCTTTATTTTGACGGTAGGATTCTCTCTCTGTATTTGACGGTAGGATTCTCTCTTCCTCTCTAACTCCTGTAGCTAGTAGTGTTATTTGTCTGTTTGTCTTTTAAAATAAACGTTTGTTTTCCTACTCCTCACTTCCTGTGGCGTCCCTGCTTTGTTACGGACAAGACAGACCGCTCGGACCAATGCTACAAATAACCCAGCAGGTGATCTACTGCCAACGGTCCTTATGGTCTGTTATCACAGCCAACGGTCCTTATGGTCTGTTATCACAGCCAACGGTCCTTATGGTCTGTTATCACAGCCAACGGTCCTTATGGTCTGTTATCACAGCCAACGGTCCTTATGGTCTGTTATCACAGCCAACGGTCCGGTCCTTATGGTCTGTTATCACAGCCAACGGTCCTTATGGTCTGTTATCACAGCCAACGGTCCGGTCCTTATGGTCTGTTATCACAGCCAGCGGTCCTTATGGTCTGTTATCACAGCCAACGGTCCTTATGGTCTGTTATCACAGCCAACGGTCCTTATGGTCTGTTATCACAGCCAACGGTCCTTATGGTCTGTTATCACAGCCAACGGTCCTTATGGTCTGTTATCACAGCCAACGGTCCTGTCCTTATGGTCTGTTATCACAGCCAACAATCCTTATGGTCTGTTATCACAGCCAACAATCCTTATGGTCTGTTATCACAGCCAACGGTCCTTATGGTCTGTTATCACAGCCAACGGTCCTTATGGTCTGTTATCACAGCCAACGGTCCGGTCCTTATGGTCTGTTATCACAGCCAACGGTCCTTATGGTCTGTTATCACAGCCAACGGTCCGGTCCTTATGGTCTGTTATCACAGCCAACGGTCCTTATGGTCTGTTATCACAGCCAACGGTCCTTATGGTCTGTTATCACAGCCAACGGTCCTTATGGTCTGTTATCACAGCCAACGGTCCTTATGGTCTGTTATCACAGCCAACGGTCCTTATGGTCTGTTATCACAGCCAACGGTCCTGTCCTTATGGTCTGTTATCACAGCCAACAATCCTTATGGTCTGTTATCACAGCCAACAATCCTTATGGTCTGTTATCACAGCCAACGGTCCTTATGGTCTGTTATCACAGCCAACGGTCCTTATGGTCTGTTATCACAGCCAAAACAGAATTTACAAACATGTTGAGGTTTATTTAATGAAGCCTAAATTGGCATTAATATGTTGTGGTTTAAATATGGAGACCTTCGCCTGTCACCATTAATATGTTGTGGTTTAAATATGGAGACCTTTTCCTGTCACCATTAATATGTTGTGGTTTAAATATGGAGACCGTTGTCTGTCACCATTAATGTGTTGTGGTTTAAATATGGAGACCTTTTCCTGTCACCATTAATATGTTGTGGTTTAAATATGGAGACCTTCGCCTGTCACCATTAATATGTTGTGGTTTAAATATGGAGACCTTTTCCTGTCACCATTAATATGTTGTGGTTTAAATATGGAGACCGTTGCCTGTCACCATTAATATGTTGTGGTTTAAATATGGAGACCGTTGCCTGTCACCATTAATATGTTAATATGTTGTGGTTTAAATATGGAGACTGTTTCCTGTCACCATTAATATGTTGTGGTTTAAATATGGAGACCGTTGCCTGTCACCATTAATATGTTGTGGTTTAAATATGGAGACCTTTTCCTGTCACCATTAATATGTTGTGGTTTAAATATGGAGACCGTTGCCTGTCACCATTAATATGTTGTGGTTTAAATATGGAGACCTTTTCCTGTCACCATTAATGTGTTGTGGTTTAAATATGGAGACTGTTGCCTGTCACCATTAATATGTTAATGTGTTGTGGTTTAAATATGGAGACCTTTTCCTGTCACCATTAATATGTTGTGGTTTAAATATGGAGACTGTTGCCTGTTACCATTAATGTGTTCTGGTTTCAATATGGAGACCGTTGTCTGTCACCATTAATATGTTGTGGTTTAAATATGGAGACCGTTGCCTGTCACCATTAATGTGTTGTGGTTTAAATATGGAGACCGTTGCCTGTCACCATTAATGTGTTGTGGTTTAAATATGGAGACCTTTTCCTGTCACCATTAATATGTTGTGGTTTAAATATGGAGACTGTTGCCTGTCACCATTAATGTGTTGTGGTTTCAATATGGAGACCGTTGTCTGTCACCATTAATGTGTTGTGGTTTAAATATGGAGACCGTTGCCTGTCACCATTAATATGACTTGTTATGACTATTCAGACACTGAAGTGGATCAGACCAGCACCATTCTAACCTTGAGATTTTATTCATCCCTTCGAACCTTTATCTACTAGTGTTGTCCTTTTGTGTCGTGGTTTTAGGGTTGATGTACAGTATGAGTCTGTCTAACAGGACTGTCTGTAGAGTGTAGTGGGTAGAGAGGGAGAGATGTGTCGTGGTTTTAGGGTTGATGTACAGCACATATGTCAGAGTCAAGGCCCGCGGGCCACATCCGGCCCGCAAGAAGGTTTTTTACGGCCCCTGGGATGATCTTGATTTATTATTAGAACCGGCCCGCAGCAAGCCGGCAGCCCGCAGATCTTTTACACGCACCAATACTACATTTCCCACAATGCAAAGGTGACGCACCGAGCAGTAGGCTGCTTCATTTCAATATTTATTGGCACAGCAGTCGTCAGCATCACAGTAAAATTAACTTTCAGATACCCATCAAAAATGGCAAAACGGAAGGTGGATACTGAGAACCGGGGGTTTCAAACAAGGTGGGAGTCGGAGTATATGTTCACGAAGGTAGCTGGAAAACCTGTGTGTCTTCTGTGTGGAGAAAGTGTGGCGGTACTGAAAGAGTATAATCTGAGACGACATTATGAAACGAAACACGCGGACACACACGCGGACGCAACTGTCAAGGCCAGTTTTATTTTGGCAGAAGAGATCGCTAAATCAGCCCGGCCATTTACGGAGGGGGATTTCATCAAAAACTGCATGATTAAAGTTTGTGACGAAGTTTGCCCAGAAAAAAGGCAACTCTTTTTAAATGTGAGTCTGAGCAGAAACACCATTGCCGAGAGAGTAGACCAGTTGTCCATCAATCTAAAAGAGCAGCTTGTGAAAAAGGGAAAAGATTTTATTGCATATTCCTTGGCTGTGGATGAGAGCACCGACATTTCTGACATTGCCCAGTTGTCAATTTTCATCCGCGGAGTGGACTCCAACCTAAGCGTGACAGAGGAGTTTTTGGCTTTACGTCCTATGCATGGCACAACTACGGGGCATGATTTGTATGAAGAGGTGTCAAGATGTGTAAATGAGATGGAGCTGCCTTGGGAAAAACTCGTGGGTTTGACAACCGACGGAGCACCTGCGATGTGTGGACACAGGAGCGGACTGGTGGCGAAGATACGGGAAAAGATGCAAGAGGAAAACGCGACAGGTGAGCTGACAGCTTATCATTGTATCATACACCAGGAAGCGTTGTGCGGTAAAGCCTTGAAAATGGAGCATGTAATGAGCATCATCACGCGCACAGTTAACTTTATCAGAGCCAAAGGTTTGAATCACCGCCAGTTCAAGGCATTTCTGACGGAGTTAGAAACGGAGCATGGTGATTTGCCTTATCACACAGAGGTGCGATGGCTAAGCCAGGGAAAGGTGCTTCAAAGATGTTTCGAGCTTCGTGAGGAGATTTGTCTGTTCTTGGACAGCAAAGGGAAAGACACAACACAACTCCGAGACGAAATGTTTCTGTGTGAAATGGCTTTTCTGTGTGACATTACGAGTCATCTGAATGCAATAAACTTGCAGCTGCAGGGTCGGGATCGTGTCATCTCTGATATGTACAGTACAGTGAAGGCAT
Organism: Oncorhynchus clarkii lewisi; assembly: GCF_045791955.1. NCBI lineage: Eukaryota > Metazoa > Chordata > Actinopteri > Salmoniformes > Salmonidae > Oncorhynchus > Oncorhynchus clarkii. The sequence goes on from NC_092159.1 coordinate 9,163,818, forward strand.
TTAAAACCAAACTGACTCTGTGGGAGACGCAGATGCGGAAAGAAAATTTGAGCCACTTTCCCAGCTGCCAGACCATGAAAGAGAAGCTCTCTACCAGTGCGTTCCCGAGCACACAGTTGGCTGATAAAATAGGTATGCTTGCCGCTGACTTTCGACGCCGATTTGCTGACTTTGAAGCACAAAAAAGCAGGTTGGAACTGCTCGGTAACCCATTTGCTGTTGACGTGGAAAGCTCACCACCAAACCTCCAAATGGAGTTGATTGACCTCCAATGCAATGATGCACTGAGGGCAAAATATGCGGCAGTGGGTGCTGCGGAGTTCGCCCGTTTCCTCCCCGGCACAATGCCCCAGCTGCGCATCCAGGCTGCTCAAACGTTGTCTATGTTTGGCAGCACATACCTGTGTGAACAACTGTTTTCTTTGATGAACCTGAACAAAACATCACACAGAAGTCGACTTACTGCTGAACACCTCCACTCAATTCTGAGGATTTCTTCAGCTCAGAGCCTTACCCCGAACATTGATGAACTTGTGGAAAAGATGGGACACCACCAAGTATCACCCTCAACCTCAAACAAGTGAACATTACTGTGCAATCACATATTTAGAGTTTTTACTCAGTTCAAGTTTAAAAGTTAAAATTTAATATTTGTTTTCACTGCATGTTACTTCTCCTTAAACAAAGTGTTGTTTTTGATTAATAGATTTTTGCACTTTATTTTTTTGTATTTCAATCCAATTATATTTTAAAAATATTTCAGTTGAGTGGATGATAGAAAATTGCTATTATTGTTTTTTCTTTGAAGTAAATTTAGCCCACTTTTGCTAAAATAGAAAATATAGTCTACTGATGGTGCCTTGAATACCGGTTTCTTTCATTTAATGTTCATGTTATGGGGATATTTATATAAAGGAAATTTGTCTTTTGTGTCTGTTGAAAATTAAAGATTACTGACAGAGCCATAAGAAAATATTGCTTTATTTATCTGATCATATTGTAATATATTTGTTAGGTTTTCAGTAGGTTCAATTAGGTTCACTAGACTATATGCGTCATTTAAAAATTTTTCAATGAACATTCGAACAGTCCGGCCCTCGTCTTGTAGCTGATTTTTTTATTTGGCCCTCCGTCCATTTGACTTTGACACCCCTGATGTACAGTATGAGTCTGTCTAACAGGACTGTCTGTAGAGTGTAGTGGGTAGAGAGGGAGAGATGTGTTGTTTTTTTTGGGTTGATGTATAGTATGAGTCTGTCTGACAGGACTGTCTGTAGAGTGTAGAAGGTAGAGAGGGAGAGATGTGTTGTGGTTTTAGGGTTGAGGTATAGTATGAGTCTGTAGAGTGTAGTGGGTAGAGAGGGAGAGATGTGTCGTCTTTGAATAACTAACCCTACTTTCTGGCTGTAATAATTTACACGTTCTCATTCAAAACAAATGACAACTTCCTCTGTGTTTGTGTTACATTTCCTGTCTCTTTGGTATGCGTACCAGCTCTTTGATTTATGAGTCGTTGCAATTTGGCCCCTGGAGCAATTTGGGTTTTATAGCAGATGGAGAATTGTGTGGGTGTGTGTGAATCGTGTCGGGTGTGTGTGTGTTAGGAGACTTTTTTGCTCGTGTCATTTTGTAAACTTGGGTCATTTTTGTAGTTGAGAGAACAAAGCCGCCACCCACCCATACACAGTGTGGCCACTGTGATGCCTCATAAATACTATAGAATCTCTCACTTCATACATTTAGTTGATGTTTAGCTTATTGGGTATTCAACACCACATGTCATGAAAATACATTGTTACTAAAACATATTCCAATAAATGCATTCATGTACAGTGGGGCAAAAAAGTATTTAGTCAGCCACCAATTGTGCAAGTTCTCCCACTTAAAAAGATGAGAGGCCTGTAATTTTCATCATAGGTACACTTCAACAATGACAGACAAAATGAGGAAAAAAAATCCAGAAAATCACATTGTAGGATTTTTAATGAATTTATTTGCAAATTATGGTGGAAAATAAGTATTTGGTCACCTACAAACAAGCAAGATTTCTGGCTCTCACAGACCTGTAACTTCTTCTTTAAGAGGCTCCTCTGTCCTCCACTCGTTACCTGTATTAATGGCACCAGTTTGAACTTGTTATCAGTATAAAAGACACCTGTCCACAACCTCAAACAGTCACACTCCAAACTCCACTATGGCCAAGACCAAAGAGCTGTCAAAGGACACCAGAAACAAAATTGTAGACCTGCACCAGGCTGGGAAGAGTGAATCTGCAATAGGTAAGCAGCTTGGTTTGAAGAAATCAACTGTGGGAGCAATTATTAGGAAATGGAAGACATACAAGACCACTGATAATCTCCCTCGATCTGGGGCTCCACGCAAGATCTCACCCCGTGGGGTCAAAATTATCACAAGAACAGTGAGTAAAAATTCCAGAACCACACGGGGGGACCTAGTGAATGACCTGCAGAGAGCTGGGACCAAAGTATTAAAGCCTACCATCAGTAACACACTACGCCGCCAGGGACTCAAATCCTGCAGTGGCCCCCCTGCTTAAGCCAGTACATGTCCAGGCCCGTCTGAAGTTTGCTAGAGAGCATTTGGATGATCCAGAAGAAGATTGGGAGAATGTCATATGGTCAGATGAAACCAAAATATAACTTTTTGGTAAAAACTCAACTCGTCGTGTTTGGAGGACAAAGAATGCGCAGTTGCATCCAAAGAACACCATACCTACTGTGAAGCATGGGGGTGGAAACATCATGCTTTGGGGCTGTTTTTCTGCAAAGGGACCAGGACGACTGATCCGTGTAAAGGAAAGAATGAATGGGGCCATGTATCGTGAGATTTTGAGTGAAAACCTCCTACCATCAGCAAGAGCATTGAAGATGAAACCTGGCTGGGTATTTCAGCATGACAATGATCCCAAACACACCGCCCGGGGAACGAAGGAGTGGCTTCGTAAGAAGCATTTCAAGGTCCTGGAGTGGCCTAGCCAGTCTTCAGATCTCAACCCCATAGAAAATCTTTGGAGGGAGTTGAAAGTCCGTGTTGCCCAGCAACAGCCCCAAAACATCACTTCTCTAGAGGAGATCTGCATGGAGGAATGGGCCAAAATACCAGCAACAATGTGTGAAAACCTTGTGAAGACTTACAGAAAACGTTTGACCTCTGTCATTGCCAACAAAGGGTATATTAGAAAGTATTGAGATAAACTTTTGTTATTGACCAAATACTTATTTTCCACCATAATTTGCAAATTAATTCATTATAAATCCTACAATGTGATTTTCTGGATTTTCTTTTCTAATTTTGTCTGTCATAGTTGAAGTGTACCTATGATGAAAATTACAGGCCTCTCTCATCTTTTTAAGTGGGAAAACTTGCACAATTGGTGGCTGACTAAATACTTTTTTGCCCCACTGTTTGCTTTTATTACTGTCCCAAATGACAGGCTATTCCCTACGTAGTGCACCCTATTCCCTAGTTTAAACCAAGGCCCGACCCCATAGTGTGGTGACTCCCTGTGGATCCCAAGGTGGTTTTCCTGTTTTAGTTACACTAGACATTTACATTGAGAGTTAAAGCCTTAACACTGGTCTCTGGAAAAGATACTGCTGGCTACATTACACAATCTCTCTTTCTCCCTCTCTCCTCTTCTCTCTCTCCCTCCTCTTCTTTCTTTCTCCCTCTCTCCTCTTCTCTCTTTCTCCCTCTCTCCTCTTCTCTCTTTCTCCCTCTCTCCTCTTCTCTCTTTCTCCCTCCCTCTCTCCTCTTCTCTCTTTCTCCCTCTCTCCTCTTCTCTCTTTCTCCCTCTCTCTTCGCTCGCTTTCCTCCGTTTACCCTTCTGTTTCTCTCTCACTCCCTCTCCTATCTTCTCTCTCACTCCTCTCTCCTCTCTCTCCTCCAATCTTTACCTCCCTCCGTCCTTCCCATGGTGTAGGTAATTAGTTGTTACACTGATAAACTTTGTCCTCTAGCGCTTTTTCTAATGATGTTACAACACACACACACACACACACACACACACACACACACACACACACACACACACACACAGCTTTGCAAACAGACCTGTTCAGTTTGTATAACCGCAAAAGACAAAAACTATTTCTAAACACAAAATGTGTCTAAGGCAAAAAATAAGTATTTTCTCTCAATCCCCTCCTCTCTCTCTCAATCCCCTCCTCTCTCTCAACCCCTCCCCTCTCTCTCTCAATCCCCTCTTCTCTCTCTCTCTCTCTCTCTCTCTCTCTCTCTCTCTCTCAATCCCCTCCTCTCTCTCTCTCAATCCCCTCTCTATCTCTCTCGCTCTCAATCGCCCCTCTCTCACCCACTCCTCTCCCTCTCTCTCTCTCAATCTCTCGCTCTCTATCTCTCTCGCTCTCAATCGCCCCTCTCTCACCCACTTCTCTCCCCTCTCTCTCTCTCAATCTCTCGCTCTCTATCTCTCTCGCTCTCAATCGCCCC
>NC_092159.1:9170787-9193287 GCF_045791955.1 Oncorhynchus clarkii lewisi
AGTAGTGCTCTAGAAAGGGAATAGGGAGCCCTTCCCTGGTCTAAAGTAGTGCTCTATGTAGGGAATAGGGAGCCCTACCCTGTTCTAAAGTAGTGCTCTAGAAAGGGAATAGGGAGCCCTACCCTGGTCTAAAGTAGTGCTCTATGTAGGGAATAGGGAGCCCTACCCTGTTCTAAAGTAGTGCTCTAGAAAGGGAATAGGGAGCCCTACCCTGGTCTAAAGTAGTGCTCTAGAAAGGGAATAGGGAGCCCTACCCTGGTCTAAAGTAGTGCTCTATAAAGGGAATAGGGTGCCCTACCCTGGTCTAAAGTAGTGTTCTATGTAGGGAATAGGGTGCCCTACTCTGGTCTAAAGTAGTGCTCTATGTAGGGAATAGGGTACCCTACCCTGGTCTAAAGTAGTGCTCTAGAAAGGGAATAGGGAGCCCTACCCTGGTCTAAAGTAGTGCTCTAGAAAGGGAATAGGGTGCCCTACCCTGGTCTAAAGTAGTGCTCTAGAAAGGAAATAGGTAGCCCTACCCTGGTCTAAAGTAGTGCTCTATGTAGGGAGTAGGGTACCCTACCCTGGTCTAAAGTAGTGCTCTAGAAAGGGAATAGGGAGCCCTACCCTGGTCTAAAGTAGTGCTCTAGAAAGGGAATAGGGTGCCCTACCCTGGTCTAAAGTAGTGCTCTAGAAAGGGAATAGGTAGCCCTACCCTGGTCTAAAGTAGTGCTCTATGTAGGGAATGGGGTGCCCTACGCTGGTCTAAAGTAGTGCTCTAGAAAGGGAATAGGGAGCCCTACCCTCGTCTAAAGTAGTGCTCTAGAAAGGGAATAGGGTGCCCTACCCTGGTCTAAAGTAGTGCTCTATGTAGGGAATAGGGAGCCCTACCCTGGTCTAAAGTAGTGTTCTATGTAGGGAATAGGGTGCCCTACCCTGGTCTAAAGTAGTGCTCTAGAAAGGGAATAGGGTGCCCTACCCTGGTCAAAAGTAGTGCTCTATGTAGGGAATAGGGTGCCCTACCCTGGTCTAAAGTAGTGCTCTATGTAGGGAATAGGGTGCCTACCCTGGTCTAAAGTAGTGCTCTATGTAGGGAATAGGGTGCCCTACCCTGGTCTAAAGTAGTGCTCTATGTAAGGAATAGAGTGCCCTACCCTGGTCTAAAGTAGTGCTCTATGTAGGGAATAGGGTGCCCTACCCTGGTCTAAAGTAGTGCTCTATGTAGGGAATAGAGTGCCCTACCCTTTTCTAAAGTAGTGCTCTAGAAAGGGAATAGGGAGCCCTACCCTGGTCTAAAGTAGTGCTTTAGAAAGGGAATAGGGTGCCATACCCTGGTCTAAAGTAGTGCTCTAGAAAGGGAATAGGGAGCCCTACCCTGTTCTAAAGTAGTGTTCTAGAAAGGGAATAGGGAGCCCTACCCTGGTCTAAAGTAGTGCTCTAGAAAGGGAATAGGGAGCCCTTCCCTGGTCTAAAGTAGTGCTCTATGTAGGGAATAGGGAGCCCTACCCTGTTCTAAAGTAGTGCTCTAGAAAGGGAATAGGGAGCCCTACCCTGGTCTAAAGTAGTGCTCTATGTAGGGAATAGGGAGCCCTACCCTGTTCTAAAGTAGTGCTCTAGAAAGGGAATAGGGAGCCCTATCCTGGTCTAAAGTAGTGCTTTAGAAAGGGAATAGGGAGCCCTTCCCTGGTCTAAAGTAGTGCTCTATGTAGGGAATAGGGAGCCCTACCCTGTTCTAAAGTAGTGCTCTAGAAAGGGAATAGGGAGCCCTACCCTGGTCTAAAGTAGTGCTCTATGTAGGGAATAGGGAGCCCTACCCTGTTCTAAAGTAGTGCTCTAGAAAGGGAATAGGGAGCCCTATCCTGGTCTAAAGTAGTGCTTTAGAAAGGGAATAGGGTGCCATACCCTGGTCTAAAGTAGTGCTCTATGTAGGGAATAGGGAGCCCTACCCTGTTCTAAAGTAGTGCTCTAGAAAGGGAATAGGGAGCCCTACCCTGGTCTAAAGTAGTGCTCTAGAAAGGGAATAGGGAGCCCTACCCTGGTCTAAAGTAGTGCTCTAGAAAGGGAATAGGGTGCCCTACCCTGGTCTAAAGTAGTGTTCTATGTAGGGAATAGGGTGCCCTACTCTGGTCTAAAGTAGTGCTCTATGTAGGGAATAGGGTACCCTACCCTGGTCTAAAGTAGTGCTCTAGAAAGGGAATAGGGAGCCCTACCCTGGTCTAAAGTAGTGCTCTAGAAAGGGAATAGGGTGCCCTACCCTCGTCTAAAGTTGTGCTCTAGAAAGGGAATAGGTTGCCCTACCCTGGTCTAAAGTAGTGCTCTATGTAGGGAATAGGGTGCCCTACCCTGGTCTAAAGTAGTGCTCTATGTAGGGAATAGGGTGCCCTACCCTGGTCTAAAGTAGTGCTCTATGTAGGGAACAGGGTGCCCTACCCTGGTCTAAAGTAGTGCTCTATGTAGGTAATAGGGTGCCCTACCCTGGTCTAAAGTAGTGCTCTATGTAGGGAATAGGGTCACCTACCCTGGTCTAAAGTAGTGCTCTATGTAGGGAATAGGGTGCCCTACCCTGGTCTAAAGTAGTGCTCTATGTAGGGAATAGGGTGCCCTACCCTGGTCTAAAGTAGTGCTCTATGTAGGGAATAGGGTGCCCTACCCTGGTCTAAAGTAGTGCTCTATGTAGGGAATAGGGTGCCCTACCCTGGTCTAAAGTAGTGCTCTATGTAGGGAATAGGGTGCCCTACCCTGTTCTAAAGTAGTGCTCTAGAAAGGGAATAGGGAGCCCTACCCTGGTCTAAAGTAGTGCTTTAGAAAGGGAATAGGGTGCCATACCCTGGTCTAAAGTAGTGCTCTAGAAAGGGAATAGGGAGCCCTACCCTGTTCTAAAGTAGTGCTCTAGAAAGGGAATAGGGAGCCCTTCCCTGGTCTAAAGTAGTGCTCTAGAAAGGGAATAGGGAGCCCTACCCTGGTCTAAAGTAGTGCTCTATGTAGGGAATAGAGTGCCCTACCCTGGTCTAAAGTAGTGCTCTATGTAGGGAATAGGGAGCCCTACCCTGGTCTAAAGTAGTGCTCTATGTAGGGAATAGAGTGCCCTACCCTGGTCTAAAGTAGTGCTCTATGTAGGGAATAGGGAGCCCTACCCTGGTCTAAAGTAGTGCTCTAGAAAGGGAATAGGGAGCCCTTCCCTGGTCTAAAGTAGTGCTCTATGTAAGGAATAGGGAGCCCTACCCTGTTCTAAAGTAGTGCTCTAGAAAGGGAATAGGAGCCCTACCCTGGTCTAAAGTAGTGCTCTATGTAGGGAATAGGGAGCCCACCCTGTTCTAAAGTAGTGCTCTAGAAAGGGAATAGGGAGCCCTATCCTGGTCTAAAGTAGTGCTTTAGAAAGGGAATAGGGTGCCATACCCTGGTCTAAAGTAGTGCTCTATGTAGGGAATAGGGAGCCCTACCCTGTTCTAAAGTAGTGCTCTAGAAAGGGAATAGGGAGCCCTACCCTGGTCTAAAGTAGTGCTCTAGAAAGGGAATAGGGTGCCCTACCCTGGTCTAAAGTAGTGTTCTATGTAGGGAATAGGGTGCCCTACTCTGGTCTAAAGTAGTGCTCTATGTAGGGAATAGGGTACCCTACCCTGGTCTAAAGTAGTGCTCTAGAAAGGGAATAGGGAGCCCTACCCTGGTCTAAAGTAGTGCTCTAGAAAGGGAATAGGGTGCCCTACCCTGGTCTAAAGTAGTGCTCTAGAAAGGGAATAGGTAGCCCTACCCTGGTCTAAAGTAGTGCTCTCTGTAGGGAATAGGGTACCCTACCCTGGTCTAAAGTAGTGCTCTAGACTTCCGGCGCCGACAGAGATGGCCGCCTCGCTTCGCGTTCCTAGGAAACTATGCAGTTTTTAGTTTTTTTACGTGTTATTTCTTACATTAGTACCCCAGGTCATCTTAGGTTTCATTACATACAGTCGAGAAGAACTACTGAATATTAGATCAGCGTCAACTCACCATCATTACGACCAAGAATATGTTTTTCGCGAAGCGGATCCTGTGTTCTGCTTTACAAACAGGACAACGGAGTGGATCCTATGCAGCGACCCAAAAAAACGACTCCGAAAGAGAGGGAAACGAGGCGGTCTTCTGGTCAGACTCTGGAGACGGGCACACCGTGCACCACTCCCTAGCATTCTTCTTGCCAATGTCCAGTCTCTTGACAACAAGGTTGATGAAATCCGAGCAAGGGTAGCATTCCAGAGGGACATCAGAGACTGTAACGTCCTTTGCTTCACTGAAACATGGCTCACTGGAGAGACTATATCCGAAGCGGTGCAGCCAACGGGTTTCTCCACGCATCGCGCTGACAGAAACAAACATCTTTCTGGTAAGAAGAGGGGCAGGGGCGTATGCCTCATGGCCAACGTGACATGGTGTGATGAAAGAAACATACAGGAACTCAAATCCTTCTGTTCACCTGATTTAGAATTCCTCACAATCAAATGTAGACCGCATTATCTACCAAGAGAATTATCTTCGATTATAATCACAGCCGTAGATATCCCCCCCCAAGCAGACACATCGATGGCTCTGAACGAACTTTATTTAACTCTCTGCAAACTGGAAACGATTTATCCGGAGGCTGCATTCATTGTAGCTGGGGATTTTAACAAGGCTAATCTGAAAACAAGACTCCCTAAATTTTATCAGCATATCGATTGCGCAACCAGGGGTGGAAAGACCTTGGATCATTGTTACTCTAACTTCCGCGACGCATATAAGGCCCTGCCCCGCCCCCCTTTCGGAAAAGCTGACCACGACTCCATTTTGTTGATCCCTGCCTACAGACAGAAACTAAAACAAGAGGCTCCCACGCTGAGGTCTGTCCAACGCTGGTCCGACCAAGCTGACTCCACACTCCAAGACTGCTTCCATCACATGGACTGGGAGATGTTTCGTATTGCGTCAGATAACAACATTGACGAATACGCTGATTCGGTGTGCGAGTTCATTAGAACGTGCGTTGAAGATGTCGTTCCCATAGCAACGATTAAAACATTCCCTAACCAGAAACCGTGGATTGAAGGCAGCATTCGTGTGAAACTGAAAGCGCGAACCACTGCTTTTAATCAGGGCAAGGTGTCTGGTAACATGACCGAATACAAACAGTGCAGCTATTCCCTCCGCAAGGCTATCAAACAAGCTAAGCGCCAGTACAGAGACAAAGTAGAATCTCAATTCAACGGCTCAGACACAAGAGGCATGTGGCAGGGTCTACAGTCAATCACGGACTACAGGAAGAAATCCAGCCCAGTCACGGACCAGGATGTCTTGCTCCCAGGCAGACTAAATAACTTTTTTGCCCGCTTTGAGGACAATACAGTGCCACTGACACGGCCTGCAACGAAAACATGCGGTCTCTCCTTCACTGCAGCCGAGGTGAGTAAGACATTTAAACGTGTTAACCCTCGCAAGGCTGCAGGCCCAGACGGCATCCCCAGCCGCGCCCTCAGAGCATGCGCAGACCAGCTGGCCGGTGTGTTTACGGACATATTCAATCAATCCCTATACCAGTCTGCTGTTCCCACATGCTTCAAGAGGGCCACCATTGTTCCTGTTCCCAAGAAAGCTAAGGTAACTGAGCTAAACGACTACCGCCCCGTAGCACTCACATCCGTCATCATTAAGTGCTTTGAGAGACTAGTCAAGGACCATATCACCTCCACCCTACCTGACACCCTAGACCCACTCCAATTTGCTTACCGCCCAAATAGGTCCACAGACGATGCAATCTCAACCACACTGCACACTGCCCTAACCCATCTGGACAAGAGGAATACCTATGTGAGAATGCTGTTCATCGACTACAGCTCGGCATTCAACACCATAGTACCCTCCAAGCTCGTCATCAAGCTCGAGACCCTGGGTCTCGACCCCGCCCTGTGCAACTGGGTACTGGACTTCCTGACGGGCCGCCCCCAGGTGGTGAGGGTAGGCAACAACATCTCCCCGCTGATCCTCAACACTGGGGCCCCACAAGGGTGCGTTCTGAGCCCTCTCCTGTACTCCCTGTTCACCCACGACTGCGTGGCCACGCACGCCTCCAACTCAATCATCAAGTTTGCGGACGACACAACAGTGGTAGGCTTGATTACCAACAACGACGAGACGGCCTACAGGGAGGAGGTGAGGGCCCTCGGAGTGTGGTGTCAGGAAAATAACCTCACACTCAACGTCAACAAAACTAAGGAGATGATTGTGGACTTCAGGAAACAGCAGAGGGAACACCCCCCTATCCACATCGATGGAACAGTAGTGGAGAGGGTAGCAAGTTTTAAGTTCCTCGGCATACACATCACAGACAAACTGAATTGGTCCACTCACACAGACAGCATCGTGAAGAAGGCGCAGCAGCGCCTCTTCAACCTCAGGAGGCTGAAGAAATTCGGCTTGTCACCAAAAGCACTCACTAACTTCTACAGATGCACAATCGAGAGCATCCTGGCGGGCTGTATCACCGCCTGGTATGGCAACTGCACCGCCCTCAACCGTAAGGCTCTCCAGAGGGTAGTGAGGTCTGCACAACGCATCACCGGGGGCAAACTACCTGCCCTCCAGGACACCTACACCACCCGATGTCACAGGAAGGCCATAAAGATCATCAAGGACATCAACCACCCGAGCCACTGCCTGTTCACCCCGCTATCATCCAGAAGGCAAGGTCAGTACAGGTGCATCAAAGCTTGGACCGAGAGACTAAAAAACAGCTTCTATCTCAAAGCCATCAGACTGTTAAACAGCCACCACTAACACTGAGTGGCTGCTGCCAACACACTGACACTGACTCAACTCCAGCCACTTTAATAATGGGAATTGATGGGAAATGATGTAAATATATCACTAGCCACTTTAAACAATGCTACCTTATATAATGTTACTTAACCTACATTATTAATCTCATATGCATACGTATATACTGTACTCTATATCATCGACTGTATCCTTATGTAATACATGTATCACTAGCCACTTTAAACTATGCCACTTTGTTTACATACTCATCTCATTTGTACATACTGTACTCGATACCATCTACTATATCTTGCCTATGCTGCTCTGTACCATCACTCATTCATAAATCCTTATGTACATATTCTTTATCCCCTTACACTGTGTACAAGACAGTAGTTTTGGAATTGTTAGTTAGATTACTTGTTATTACTGCATTGTCGGAACTAGAAGCACAAGCATTTCGCTACACTCGCATTAACATCTGCTAACCATGTGTATGTGACAAATAAAATTTGATTTGATTTGATTTTAGAAAGGGAATAGGGAGCCCTACCCTGGTCTAAAGTAGTGCTCTAGAAAGGGAACAGGGTGCCCTACCCTGGTCTAAAGTAGTGCTCTAGAAAGGGAATAGGTAGCCCTACCCTGGTCTAAAGTAGTGCTCTATGTAGGGAATAGGGTGCCCTACCCTGGTCTAAAGTAGTGCTCTATGTAGGGAATAGGGTGCCCTACCCTGGTCTAAAGTAGTGCTCTATGTAGGGAATAGGGTGCCCTACCCTGGTCTAAAGTAGTGCTCTATGTAGGGAATAGGGTGCCCTACCCTGGTCTAAAGTAGTGCTCTATGTAGGGAACAGGGTGCCCTACCCTGGTCTAAAGTAGTGCTCTATGTAGGGAATAGGGTGCCCTACCCTGGTCTAAAGTAGTGCTCTATGTAGGGAATAGGGTGACCTACCCTGGTCTAAAGTAGTGCTATATGTAGGGAATAGGGTGCCATTTGGGACAGTGTGTGTCTTAACACGCACCGTTCATTACATGATAAAGTACTGCCTGGCTAGAGGATCACATTCACACACACACACACACACTCACTCACACCACATGAGTTGTGCTGGAGAGGAGAGAGAGAGAGAGAGAATGGAAGAAGTGGCAGATGAAGGTTGTTACGATGGAGGGAGAAGAGGAGTGACCTCAAGGGCTTTCAGGGATGGAGAAAGTGTGAAGGAGAGAGGGATGGAGGGATGAGAGAGAAGTGTTGTGAATAGCAGATAGGGAGAGAGGGATGGAGGGATGAGAGAGAAGTGTTGTGAATAGCAGGGAGGGAGAGAGGGATGGAGGGATGAGAGAGAAGTGTTGTGAATAGCAGGGAGGGAGAGAGGGATGGGGGGATGAGAGAGAAGTGTTGTGAATAGCAGGGAAGAAGAGCTAAATGAAACAGGGGTAATGAGCCTTTATCAGTGGACCTGCGTTAGAGAAGAAAGAGGAGGATGGGAGAGATGGAGAGAAAGAGGAGGATGGGAGAGATGGAGAGAAAGAGGAGGATGGGAGAGATGGAGAGAAAGAGGAGGATGGGAGAGATGGAGAGAAAGAGGAGGATGGGAGAGATGGAGAGAAAGAGGAGGATGGGAGAGATGGGAGAGATGGAGAAAAAGAGGAGGATGGGAGAGATGGAGCGAAAGGGGAGGATGGGAGAGATGGAGCGAAAGGGGAGGATGGGAGAGATGGAGAGAAAGAGGAGGATGGGAGAGATGGAGAGAAAGAGGAGGATGGGAGAGATGCAGAGAAAGGGGAAGAGGAGAAGAGAGAGAATGATAGAGGAGATGATGTCACTGTCTTAACTCATCACATACTGAGAAAGAGGATATCTTCATGTTCATTTAGTGTGTGCGTGTGCCTGCGTGTGTGGCTGTGTTTCTGATGCAGGACCCGTCTCTGTAGTTCTGACCTGGCTTAGTCTTAGCTTAATGGAGGCAGTCAATTTCCTCAGTCGCAAAAACTTGAGGTCACACAAGAGTGGAAAAGAGGGTGAGGGAGAGGAAACGTGAGGGATGAAATGTGGAGATGGATAGAGAGGAAGAGGGAGAGGAAGAGAGGAATAGTGAAGGGAGTAAAGAGAGAGAGATGAAGGGGGAGTAAAGAGAGAGAGAGAGGGAGGAGGAAGAGGGAGTAAAGAGAGAGAGAGGGGGGAGGAAGAGGGAGTAGAGAGAGAGAGGAAGACAGAGGGAGTGGTCCATGTACAAATATAGCCAGTGTAATGGACAGAGAGATACTTCCACTCTTAGAGTACTGAGAGAGAGAGAGAGTGTGTGTGTACGCACGAGTGTGTGTGCGTGTACGCACGTGTGTGTGTGTGTACGCACAAGTATGTGTGTGTCTGTGTGTGTGTGTGTGACTCCCAATGGGTCTTTCCAGGCCCATCTAGCTCCATTGATCACAGCACCTCCAGGACCTCCAACATCCAGGGAGGAGGTATGGAAATGACCCCAGTCAGGAGATTAGATATGGTGGGAGGAGAACAGAGCAGACCTCTGGTTGTCCTTCTCTGTCGCCTTAGGGACTAGTCTCTCTCTCTCTCTCTCTCTCTCTCTCTCTCTCTCTCATGACAGCTAGATCTCAAGTTGTTTCCTGAGAACACCCTCACCCCTACATGGTGAAAGAGAGAGTTCTCTCTTTCTCTCGATTGATGCCACTGTCTTTGTATATGTCAGATCTCTGTCTTTCTCTATTTCTCTCCCTCTGTTGTCACCATCTTACTCTATACTCTCTCTCTTTCTGTCTGTCTCTCTCTCTCCCTCTCTCTTTCTCTCTCTCTCTCTCCCTTTCTATCTCTGTCTCTCTCCCTCTCTCTACCTGTCTCTCTCTCTCTTTGTCTCTGTGTCTCCCGCTCTCTCCCACTCTGTCTGTCTCTCTCTGTCTCTGTCTGTCTGTCTGTCTGTCTGTCTGTCTGTCTGTCTGTCTGTCTCTCACTCTCTCTCCCTTTCTATCTCTGTCTCTCTCCCTCTCTCTCCCTGTCTCTCTCTCTCTTTGTCTCTGTGTCTCCCGCTCTCTCCCGCTCTGTCTGTCTCTCTCTGTCTCTCTCTGTCTCTGTCTGTCTGTCTGTCTGTCTGTCTGTCTGTCTGTCTGTCTGTCTGTCTGTCTGTCTGTCTGCCTGTCCCTGTCTCTCTCTCTCTCTCTCTCTCTCTCTCCATCAATCTTCATCTCCTCCGTCTCCCAACCTCTCTCTCCATCAATCTCCATCTCCTCCGTCTCCAAGCCTCTCTCTCTCTCTGTCTTATATGCTGTCTCTTTCCATGTCCCTATACGTCTCTCTCTCCTTTCCATCCTTTCTCTCTCTCTCTCTGTTTTTCCAATATCCACCTCTCTTCACACCCTCTACACCACTCCATCTATCTCTCTTTCTTAGACATATCCATCCTCCCCTCTTCTCTCCTTCCCTCCCAGTCATTCCTAATGTACCTCAGGCCGAGTGATGAGAGACTATAGTCAACGGCCATTTAGCGATGGGATGTGCGTTATCAGATGTGATGTTGCCCTTAGGCACAGATCTAGGATCTGTTTTTATCCTCCACCATATCCTATCCTTAACCAATAGGGTGGTGAATATAAAACTGACCTCAGATCAGAGTCTTAGGAGGTACCTTCATCCTACTCTAAGTTATGACAGTGTTATTACCAGGGTTTCTATCCCAAATGGCACCCTATTCCCTATGTGGTGCACTACTGTTGACCAGGGTCCAATCAAAAGTAGTGCACTATACCTACTCTCTACTTTGGGATGCAGCCTAGATCTAAATGACTCTCTTCCATACACACCTCTACCCTGATCTTCTCTCTTCATGTTTCTGTTCCTTCCTGGCCAGTAGAGGCTGTCTGGCTGACCGATGGCTTGATCCCATGAGGTTGAGGAGTAGAACATACAGCCTGGGCTTCAATACAGGGGCAGAAACACCTTCCTGTTAAAGGAGAAGGACTTGACAGTGTAAATATATACACACTGAGTATAGACTGACCAGGTGAACCCAGCTGAAAGGTATCATCCCTTACCACCTGTTAAATCCACTTCAGTCAGTGGAGATGAAGGGGGGGAGACGGCTTACAGATGGAGGGGAGGAGACGGGTTACAGATGGAGGGGGGGAGACGGGTTACAGATGGAGGGGAGGAGACGGGTTACAGATGGAGGGGAGGAGACGGGTTACAGATGGATGGGAGGAGACGGGTTACAGATGGAGGGGAGGAGACGGGTTACAGATGGAGGGGAGGAGACGGGTTACAGATGGAGGGGAGGAGACGGGTTACAGATGGAGGGGGGGAGACGGGTTACAGATGGAGGGGAGGAGACGGGTTACAGATGGAGGGGAGGAGACGGGTTACAGATGGAGGGGGGGAGACGGGTTACAGATGGAGGGGAGGAGACGGGTTACAGATGGAGGGAGGAGACGGGTTACAGATGGAGGGGAGGAGACGGGTTACAGATGGAGGGGAGGAGACGGGTTACAGATGGAGGGGAGGAGACGGGTTACAGATGGAGGGGAGGAGACGGGTTACAGATGGAGGGGAGGAGACTCTTCTGGGAAGGCTTTCCATTAGATGTTGGAACATTGCTACAGGGATTTGCTTCCATTCAGCCACAAGAGCATTAGTGAGGTCGGATACTGATGTTGGGTGATTAGGCCTGGCTTGCAGTCGGCCTTCCAATTCATCCCAAAGGTGTTCGATGGGGTTGAGGTCAGGGCTCTGTGCAGGCCAGTCAAGTTCTTCCAAACCAATCTCGACAAACCATTTCTGTATGGACCTCGCTTTGTGCACGGGGGCATTGTAATGTTGGAACAGGAAAGGTCCTTCCCCAAACTGTTGCCACAAAGTTGGAAGCACAGAATCGTCTAGAATGTCAATGTATGCTGTAGCGTTAAGATTTTCCTTCACTGGAATTAAGTGACCTAGTCCGAACCATGAAAAACATCCCCAGACCATTATTAGACCATTATTCCTCCTCCACCAAACTTTACAGTCGGCACTATGCATTGGGGCAGGTAGCGTTCTCCTGTCATCCACCAAACCCAGATTCATCCGTCAGACTGTATGAAAGGGGAAGTGTGATTCATCACTCCAGAGAACGTGTTTCTACTGCTCCAGAGTCCAATGATTCATCACTCCAGAGAACGTGTTTCTACTGTTCCAGAGTCCAATGATTAATCACTCCAGAGAACGTGTTTCTACTGCTCCAGAGTCCAATGATTCATCACTCCAGACAACGTGTTCTACTGCTCCAGAATCCAATGATTCATCACTCCAGACAACGTGTTTCTACTGCTCCAGAATCCAATGATTCATCACTCCAGAGAACGTGTTTCTACTGCTCCAGAATCCAATGATTCATCACTCCAGAGAACGTGTTTCCACTGCTCCAGAGTCCAATGATTCATCACTCCAGAGAACGTGTTTCTACTGCTCCAGAATCCAATGATTCATCACTCCAGACAACGTGTTTCTACTGCTCCAGAATCCAATGATTCATCACTCCAGACAACATGTTTCTACTGCTCCAGAATCCAATGATTCATCACTCCAGACAACGTGTTTCCACTGCTCCAGAATCCAATGATTCATCACTCCAGACAACGTGTTTCCACTGCTCCAGAATCCAATGATTCATCACTCCAGACAACGTGTTTCTACTGCTCCAGAGTCCAATGATTCATCACTCCAGACAACGTGTTTCTACTGCTCCAGAATCCAATGGTGGCGAGCCTTACACCATTCCAGCCAACACTTGGCATTCCGCATGGTGATGTTAGGCTTGTGTGCTGCTGCTCTGCTATTGCATGAAGCTCCTGAGGAACAGTTATTGTGCTGACGTTGCTTCCAGAGGCAGTTTGGAACTCTGTAGTGAGTGTTGCAGCCGAGGACAGATGATTTCTACACGCTACACACTTCAACACTTGCGGTCCCGTTCTTTGAGATTGTGTGGCCTACCACTTTGCGGCTGAGCCGTTGTTGCTCTTAGATGTTTCCACTTCACAATAACAGCACTTACAGTTGACCGGGCCAGCTCTAGCAGGGCAGAAATTTAACAAACTGACTTGTTGGAAAGGTGCCATCCTATGATGGTGCCACGTTGAAAGTCACTGAGCTCTTCAGTAAGGCCAATGTTTGTCTATGGAGATTGCATTGCTGTGTACTCGATTTTATACACCTGTCAGCAATGGTTGTGGCTGAAATAGCCGAATCCATTAGTTTGAAGGGGTGTCCATATACTTGTGTATATGTAGTGTATACCAGACCCATCATTAAATATTCATTCTTACTGAGATTGCCTACTCTGTCTTCACTGAGGCTGTGTATATTGTGTGTACATTCACCGGCTAGTTTATTAGCTACATCCATCTAGCACAGCGTCGGATCCCCCCCCCTTTGCCTCCAGAACAGCCTGAATTCTCCTGAGCGTTCTACAAGGTGTCGGAAACGTTCCACAGGAATGTTGGTCCACGCTGATGTGATGACATCACGCAGTTGCTGCAGATTGGACGTGGTACATTCATGCTGCTAACAGGCCGCTCCATCTCATCCCACAGATGCTCTATAGGGTGGAGGTCTGGGGACTGACCAGAAAACGGAACTCTCATGTTCCAGGTTATGTTTCTCCAGGTTATGTTTCTCCAGGTTCTCCAGGTTCTCCAGGTTATGTTTCTCCAGGTTATGGTTCTCCAGGTTATGGTTATCCAGGTTCTCCAGGTTCTGTTTCTCCAGGTTATGTTTCTCCACTCCTCATTGTCCAGTGTTGGTGACCGCCCACTGGAGTCCCTTGTTGTTTTTATCTGACAGTAGTGGAACCCGGTGTGGTCGTCTGCTGTATTGGCCCATCAGTGACACGGAGGGACGAGTTGTGCGTTCCAAGATGCCGTTCTGCACACCACTGTTGTACTGCTCCGTTATGTGTCTGTTTGTGGCCCGCCTGTTATCTTGCACCATTCTTACCCCTCTCCTTTGACCTCTCTCATCAACGAGCTGTTTTCGCCCACAGGACTGCCGCTGACTAGACATTCTCGGTAAACCCTAGACGGTCGTGCATGAAAAGCCCAGTAGGGCAGACGTTTCTGAGACGCTGGCACTGACGATCAAACCACACCCAAAGCCGCTTAGGTTACTAGTTTTGCCCATTGGAACATTCAATGGAACAGTAACTGAATGCCTCGATGCCTGTCTGCCTGCTTTATATATCAAGCCATTTTCTCCACTAGACTCACTGTCTGTAGGAGCGATCAATTTTCATGAACGGGATGGTGTACCTAATAAACTGGTCAGTGAGTGTAGTATGTGTGTGTGTGTGTGTGTGTGCACATGCGTGCATGTCAGTGTGTGTGTACTCCTCACACAACCTATAAACATACTGCCGGTATCATTAGCACTATAAGTAATTGGAGCTCAGTATCTGTCCCAAACTAGCCTGCAGTATAAAGCCTCTATTATTTTATGGGGACGTTCAGATTACCCTGATCTACACACAACGCTTTAAACCCCCAGCACATCATTTAAATAAGACCCCCTTCTTTCTGACTTCCCTTCACCTTATGGATTTATCTGTCCTGTCTGTCTGTCTGTCTGTCTGTTTGTCTCTCCCTGAGGACTCTGTCTGTCTGTCCTGTCTGTCCTGTCTGTCTGTCTGTCTGTCTGTCTGTCTGTCTGTCTGTCTGTCTGTCTGTCTGTCTGTCTGTCTGTCTGTCTGTCTGTCTGTCTGTCTGTCTGTCTGTCTGTCTGTCTGTATTCAGACACAATCAGACTCTTTTTTTTTATTTTTAAGGTGCTCCCTTCTACACACACGCAGGCGCGCGCACGCACGAGCACACACACTTTTAGAGTCTAAATAAGGAACAGACAGAGGAAACGATCATGCTGTTTATCAAAGTATTTTTTTAGCCCGTTATCATGCAGAAGCCAGCTTCCTCATATTTGTGGGTTGCTATGGTTACTGAGTGTCTGTTGTTCTGGTTATTAAGTGAGATATTCGATGGAAACTTTAATCAAGGGTTTAAGGTATTGTAGTGATTTAGAGGGAACAGCCTCATTGAGACTTGAACCAGCAATCATGCCCCAGCTGTGCCATAGAGACAGACCTCTTAGTAGACGTTATTGATCACAGACACATACTGCTATCCGGCTTAATTGGATCACTTAATGCTGGGACCTTGTGTATGCATTGTCAACCAATTCTCTCTCCCCCCCCACCCCCAAGGTGAGGAGAAATGTTGATTTCTCTCCTCTTGGCAGATCAGACAGTGCTTCCAGGGACAATAGCAGGATTAGAGGTGAATGGAGGAACTCTTCTATGGTACATAATACCTTAACAACTGTTACTAACGGATTTACAATTCAGAGTTGAGGTTATTTTGGTCAATATTTATCTGTTGTTGTTTCCCCCTACTGTCTATTTTCCTCTCTCTGTCTCTCTCTCTCTTCTCTCTCTGTCTCTGTGTCTTTTCTCTTTGTCTTTGTCTCTCTCTCTCTCTCTGTGTCTCTGTCTCTCTCTTTGTCTCTCTCTCTTTGTCTCTCTTCTCTCTCTCTGTCTCTCTGTGTCTCTGTCTCTCTCTTTGTCTCTCTCTCTTTGTCTCTCTTCTCTCTCTCTGTCTCGCTGTCTCTCTCTCTGTCTTTTCTCTCTCTCTCTCTGTCTGTCTCTCTGTCTCTCTCTCTCTGTCTTTTCTCTCTCTCTCTCTGTCTCTGTCTCTCTCTCTCTTCTCTCTCTCTTTTCTAGCCAAGTCATAGACACACAAGTTTGTATTCGTTCGGTGTTCCTCTGTTTTTTAAATGACACAGCAAAATGGAAATGATCTCCCTCTCTCAGATCCCTTACAGATCACAGCTAAGGCTGTGAAGAGCTGAGACTGGAGGCTTTAAGTAGACACACACACACCTACACCTCCAGCCCCTCTCCCTTGACACTCCCAGGAACCTAGTCACTCCAAAGATGTTCAACATTTCCAAACAATTGTGGACAGACAAACACACGGCGTCCCGTCTATGAATGCAGCATGATTGAACATCCCTGATCATCCCTACTGCCTCTGATCTAGAGGACTCACTAAACAGAGAACATCCCTGATCATCCCTAATGCCTCTGATCTGGAGGACTCATTAAACAGAGAACATCCCTGATCATCCCTACTGCCTCTGATCTGGAGGACTCACTAAACAGAGAACATCCCTGATCATCCCTACTGCCTCTGATCTGGCAGACTCACTAAACAGAGAACATCCCTGATCATCCCTACTGCCTCTGATCTGGAGGACTCACTAAACAGAGAACATCCCTGATTATCCCTAATGCCTCTGATCTGGAGGACTCACTAAACAGAGAACATCCCTGATCATCCCTAATGCCTCTGATCTGGAGGACTCACTAAACAGAGAACATCCCTGATCATCCCTACTGCCTCTGATCTGGAGGACTCACTAAACAGAGAACATCCCTGATCATCCCTAATGCCTCTGATCTGGAGGACTCACTAAACAGAGAACATCCCTGATCATCCCTAATGCCTCTGATCTGGAGGACTCACTAAACAGAGAACATCCCTGATCATCCCTAATGCCTCTGATCTGGAGGACTCACTAAACAGAGAACATCCCTGATCATCCCTACTGCCTCTGATCTGGAGGACTCACTAAACAGAGAGCATCCCTGGTCATCCCTACTGCCTCTGATCTGGCGGACTCACTAAACAGAGAACATCCCTGGTCATCCCTACTGCTTCTGATCTGGCAGACTCACTAAACAGAGAACATCCCTGGTCATCCCTAATGCCTCTGATCTGGAGGACTCACTAAACAGAGAACATCCCTGATCATCCCTAATGCCTCTGATCTGGAGGACTCACTAAACAGAGAACATCCCTGATCATCCCTAATGCCTCTGATCTGGAGGACTCACTAAACAGAGAACATCCCTGATCATCCCTAATGCCTCTGATCTGGAGGACTCACTAAACAGAGAACATCCCTGATCATCCCTAATGCCTCTGATCTGGAGGACTCACTAAACACAAATGCTTTGTTTGTAAATGATGTCTGAGTGTTGGAGGACGCCCCTGGGTATCCATAAATAAATTGTCTGGTTTGCTTCATGTAAGGAGTTTGAGTATGTTTAAAGCGTATTTAAAACCAAATACTTTTACACTTTTACTGGAGTAGTATTTTACTGGGTGACTTTTACTTGAGTCATTTTCTATTAAGGGATCTACTTTTACTCGAGTATGACAGTTGAGTACTTTCCCCACCACTGACAGTATACAGGGAACAGGTTTCCATCTGGGAGCCACGCTCTGTCTCCGCGGGGTGATTCTCACCGTCGGATGAATCCATTGTCTACAGCCGTTGAGCTGAGTGGGTTTTTCCTCAAAGACATCTGAGGTCAACTGCTAATTTCTCTCTTTTTTTCCTCAGTCGATATACGAAACAAATGTCAGGAACCAAGGGAATTAAAACAAGATTTGACGATTTCAACCAACTCAATGTCATTATTATGTATCCTATAAAGTAACCATCTGTATTATTTTGAGGTTTAATTGAAGTTTTGTGGGTAAGCTGTAGACTTGAATGTGCTGTGAAGCTTGTAGGCTAGTTGTCTAACTGGCTCGGTGCGAGGTTGTTTACATTTAGACAGGGGTGCGCAGCGTCGAGAGCAGTTGACAGGTTCACTGTCGCCGAAGTTGGTGTTCTTCTGACCAACGAGAAAGGAACACTCCGAAAAATATTTGATTCGGTGTTTTTTAAAAGAGAATTTGGTTATTTTCCCCTTTACCTTTGAATAACGTGTGAAATGTAGCTGGAATGAACCGGAGAGATTAATCCTGGAACCAAGGGAGACGGAGAGAGAGAGAGGGATATTTCACCAGTGGTTTGGTAAGCACTTCTCCCGAACATGAAGGAGAAAAGTCGGGATCAGAGCTTTTCTGACTCCCGGGAACTAGACGGGTCTTATGATCCGCTCACCGGTAAGTAGATAATCATTTTCCTTTTTCGTTTGGATTATTAATTGCAATGGATAAAAAATTGGAAAATATATGCTAGTTGAAGTATGTTGGTTTTGTTAGTTTGCTGACCTGGCTTTTGGTAGGCTATCTTCTCTGTCTCTGGATATGACGTACTTATAATAATAAAAATAATACTAATAATCATGATGTAAATGATGTGCTTCATTTGGTGGCCCATCAATGACTTAAATCAACCTATTAACAGCATGGAAACTGTGCTGTACGCACAAAGCAAAGTGGAGGACAATCACATATGTGTTTCAAACTGAAATAATCGGACAGATGGGCCAGTAATACACTTCTTCCCCCACAGCGTTTAATTTTTTTTAAAATGTCACAGCGCGTGTCGCGTGGCCTGATTTGATGAGTCAGCAGCGGCGGTTTAACTGTCCGACTCCATCCCGGACCCCGAGCGGTAGTTTGACGAGCGGACGGGAGAAATGGGATCCACCGATATGGATAATTTCCCTGCCTAGTCATAAGTTCTGCCGGCTCTCGCGACACGGGCAACCAACCAAGGTCACTGTTAAGGGCGCCCTGGGATAATGGCACGGGCGGAAAATGAATGAATGAGGCGTCTAATTACTGTTGATTTTAGGGGGTTGTTTCTAACGAATGATGAACAGTCTATTGTTAGTTAGCGGACGAGGGCTGCATCTCAATCGTCTAAGGTAGCGCCGTCTCTCCTCATCTCCTCTCCTCCATTTATAGTCAAATATATTGAGAGAGGTGAAAACATGTAGACTGAGGTATTCTCTCGAGACATACGGTTTGCTTCCGGCAATGTATCCATGCTCCAGGCTTAGGACCAGGTCTGAGGTGCTGAAACAAGCCGAGTCACGTGGCGCTCTCCATGGTCCTGAACATAGAAATATCATCCATTCCATTTCTATGGTCCTTGTAGTGTTTGGAGTTTGGTCTGTTTGAACGGGAGAGAGGTGGGATTGGTTGTTCCTTCCTTCCTTCCTTCCTTCCTTCCTTCCTTCCTTCCTTCCTTCCTTCCTTCCTTCCTCTGTTCGATGTATTGGTGGAAGTGGTATGTTTCTAACTCAACCATCCCTCTCACTTATTAGGGGACATTTTAAGGAGAGGAGATGAGGAAAGGAAGCTAGTTAAGCCAAGAGAATATTGTCACAGAGCCCTTGGCTCACTATGAGTGTGATCCAATGACAGACACGTTTGTCCATCAAATGTCACAATTTGAGGTGCCTCAGTCTGTTAGCAACAATTTCCACCTCCCAACTGTTGTTGTACTGTTCTTCCCTTGACTGTGGTTGCATGCCAAATGGCACCCTATTCCCTATATAGTGCACTACGTTTGGGTCAAAGTAGTGCTTTATGTAGGGAATAGGGTGCCATTTGGAGGCTCAGCCTGGGAATATAAAAGTATCATTTGAGACAAGGAGGGATCAGCCAATGTTTGGTTGCAGACACACTCATATTCATTTTCTATTTAATGCTCTGTGTGTGTGTCTGTGTCTGTGTCTGTCAGTGTGTGGGTGTCTGGGTGTGTGTGTGTGTGTGTGTCTGCTCCGATAACTCTAGTCTTTTGTTCTCTCTGACAGATTGTCAAACAGCTCCCGAAATACTTCAATTCTCATTCTACAAAAGTCTCTGATAACGCAATCATTATTTGATCATTTACAGGAAGGAGTGTTAGACAGCGAGTGCATCCCAAATGGATCCCTATTGAGTGCATAGGGCCCTGGTCAAAAGTAGTGCACTATGTAGGGACCAGGCTGCCATTTGGTACTCAGAGAGTGTTAGACGGCAGATTTTGTTATGGTGATAGATCTGGTCCCAGATCAGTTTGTGCTCATGTTTGGCATGACAGTTGTATAATGAGTTGGAAGAGAGAAGAAGAAGTGTTTATTTCCAGCTTTGTCCACCGGTGTGTCTTTTCATCAGAAAGGATTGCTAATGGTACCTTCATGTGTACAACATTAATGTTCCCAGATATTTTATTCATTAGATTTTATGTAGATGTTATTTTTTTCCAAACGCTATATTTGTTGAGGTGGAAAGGAATGTTTGTATCCTGTGTATTTGACTGTGATCTGTGGCCGTCTCACCAAGCTATCTTAAGATGGATGGATGAATAGATGAGTGAAAAATGAATGGATGGATAGATGAGTGAAATATGGATGAATAGATGAGTGAAAAATGGATAGATGAGTGAAAGAAGAATGGATACATTAGTGAAAGATGGATGACTGTATATCCTCTATTTCTCCAAGGGTTAAACATGCTACATGCGTGTGTGTGTTCCTCCATCTTGTGTGTGTCTTGCATCAATAACTTCAGGTGGATAACAACAAATAACAAATTATGAATAATAATGATGAAGCGATATAAAGAGATCATCATGAGAACATGTTTGTTTTATTATCCTTGTGGCACCAGACAAGTGATTTCCATTCAGAATCCCATTGTCCCTAACCCCTAAACATGACCCCTAACCCCTAAACATGACCCCTAAACATAACCCCTAACTCCTAAACATGACCCCTAAACATGACCCCTAACCCCTAAACATGACCCCTAACCCCTAAACATGACCCCTAACCGCTAAACATGACCCCTAACCCCTAAACATAACCCCTAACCCTAAACCTAACCTCTCAGCCTAAAATAGCCTTTTTCCTTGTGCAGACCGGCAAAATGTCGCCACTTGGATAGTAAAACCACACACACACACGTACATACGCACAAACACACGCTGACGTGGAAACCGTCCACTAGGGGCAACAGTGAGCGCTGTTACCTTCCAGTAGGTTTGGGTTTTGCTCGGGCGATGTGGACGGGGATGGTGGATGGCCGTAAGCATCTGCCTCTGGTTCAGAAGGTTACATGTTCCAACCTCTGGTTCAGGAGGTTGCATGTTCCAACCTCTGGTTCAGAAGGTTGCATGTTCCAACCTCTGGTTCAGGAGGTTACATGTTCCAACCTCTGGTTCAGAAGGTTACATGTTCCAACCTCTGGTTCAGGAGGTTACATGTTCCAACCTCTGGTTCAGGAGGTTGCATGTTCCAACCTCTGGTTCAGAAGGTTGCATGTTCCAACCTCTGGTTCAGGAGGTTACATGTTCCAACCTCTGGTTCAGGAGGTTGCATGTTCCAACCTCTGGTTCAGAAGGTTGCATGTTCCAACCTCTGGTTCAGGAGGTTGCATGTTCCAACCTCTGGTTCAGGAGGTTACATGTTCCAACCTCTGGTTCAGGAGGTTACATGTTCCAACCCAGTGATATTTTAGTCTTAACCCCCCAGAGTGGTTGTCCGCGCCCTCGCAGAAATCTAATACAAATCTGTGGGTTTCAGCTAGAGATCTGTTTCATTGGCTGTTTGTGGCGAACACCGTATGTTGGATGGGTAGATCAGAGAGCTAGAGATCTGTTTGTGACGAACACCGTATGTTGGATGGGTAGAGCAGAGAGCTAGAGATCTGTGTCATTGGCTGTTTGTGACGAACACCATATGTTGGATGGGTAGATCAGAGAGCTAGAGATCTGTTTCATTGGCTGTTTGTGGCGAACACCGTATGTTGGATGGGTAGATCAGAGAGCTAGAGATCTGTTTCATTGGCTGTTTGTGGCGAACACCGTATGTTGGATGGGTAGATCAGAGAGCTAGAGATCTGTTTGTGGCAAACACCGTATGTTGGATGGGTAGATCAGAGAGCTAGAGATCTGTTACATTGGCTGTTTGTGGAGAACACCGTATGGTGGATGGGGAGATCAGAGAGCTAGAGATCTGTTTCATTGGCTGTTTGTGGCGAACACCATATGTTGGATGGGTAGATCAGAGAGCTAGAGATCTGTTTCATTGGCTGTTTGTGGCGAACACCGTATGTTGGATGGGGAGATCAGAGAGCTAGAGATCTGTTTCATTGGCTGTTTGTGGCGAACACCGTATGTTGGATGGGTAGAACAGAGAGCTAGAGATCTGTTTCATTGGCTGTTTGTGGCGAACACCGTATGTTGGATGGGTAGAACAGAGAGCTAGAGATCTGTTTGTGGCGAACACCGTATGTTGGATGGGTAGATCAGAGAGCTAGAGATCTGTTTCATTGGCTGTTTGTGGCGAACACCGTATGTTGGATGGGTAGATCAGAGAGCTAGAGATCTGTTTCATTGGCTGTTTGTGGCGAACACCGTATGTTGGATGGGGAGATCAGAGAGCTAGAGATCTGTTTCATTGGCTGTTTGTGGCGAACACTGTATGTTGGATGGGTAGAACAGAGAGCTAGAGATCTGTTTGTGGCGAACACCGTATGTTGGATGGGTAGATCAGAGAGCTAGACATCTGTTTCATTGGCTGTTTGTGGCGAACACCGTATGTTGGATGGGTAGATCAGAGAGCTAGAGATCTGTTTCATTGGCTGTTTGTGGCGAACACCGTATGTTGGATGGGTAGATCAGAGAGCTAGAGATCTGTTTCATTGGCTGCGTCTCAGTCCACCGACGTAACACTTCCACGCCTGCTGTGACGGAGCTGGAGGTTTGTCAGACCATGAGACATCTCCAAAAACGCTCTTCTCACAACATCGTCTGAACGCTTTGGCCTACAAACCCTTCGGTGGAAAGATGAGACTCTCATGAACATGATGGTGTTCTTTGTTTTGCTCTACGACCCAGACTAGCGTTTTGGGACTCGTCTGAAGTCGGTACAGCCGACTTCTGTCTGTCGTGTCCAGTGTGGACTACACACTACTATAACCCCTCTGTGTAAAGGTGAGATTCTCACT